>NC_056452.1:11373160-11375660 GCF_018296145.1 Oncorhynchus tshawytscha | reverse complement strand
AGCACATCCGCCCACCTCGTCGATTTTACCCCTTCCAGGGAAGAGGCATGGGACACCTTTACACATATTCTGTACATGGCCTTCTTTCCCACCTCCTTGAACTCCCCCAGCTCCGGGGTATCGAAGGAAAGCAGCGTCCCCACGTCCTCTTCAAATGCCCCCATCGCAGCACTAACAATCAGTGCAGGGAACACATAATCCAGACCCTCCTTCCACCGATCAGAATTGGAAGTGTCAGTCACATACTGCAGATGAAGCACTGGCAAGGAATCGCAGACCTCATCGACGACCTTCCTCAGTAGACGAGATGATCGGATCCCCGCTCTTTCTCCCAGCTCCTCCAATCTGCTCCTGCTCTGCATCAGATGACCCAGCTTGGTACACCCCACGCCTAACAGGCATGAACGTAGGCTAGCTGAACCCAGAACACGGGACTGGATGGCAGTGTTGTGAAAAAGAGGCTCTTCAAAAGCCACATCCCTGGTGGCGTGCAGGCCTTACGGGACTTGACAAAGACTCTCCAAGCCTGCATAACAGACTCATAAAATGGAGTCAGGCCAGTCAAATCACCCCCTCCAGCTTTAAGAGGAAAAGATGCTTGTCGAAGCCCAAACAGCCCGCTCTCCTCATCAATATGTAGGCTGTTTCGACCCAGCTAGAACAGTCTCTGTACAACAATCTCTGGGCTGCTTGGAGCCTGAAAGCCGTGATCCTAGAGGAAATGTCCACCAGGCCTTGCCCACCCTCGTGCAGTGGCAGGTACAGGGCTGCAGCTTTAATCCAGTGTTGCCCAGACCAGAAGAAATTGACAAGGGTCCTCTGAAGCTCTTGTATCAGACCCTTTGGTGGCTGTAAAATCATTAGTCTGTGCCACAGGGTAGAAGCAGCAAGATTATTAGCTACCAGGACCCGTCCCCTATAAGACAGCTGGGGCAACACCCATTTCCACCTTGACAGTCTGGCACACACTTTCTCCACTACACCCTCCCAGTTCTTTTTTTGAAAGACATCGGAGCCTAGAAAAACCCCCAAAGTCTTCATTCCATCTCTGCCCCACTGAAGCCCCCCTGGTAACCATGGAGTAGACCCCATCTGAAGCTGACCTGCCCACAGCGCTTCACTCTTTCCCCAATTGACTTTAGCTGAGGAGGCCCCCTCATACACCTTTAAAGCGTTTGAGAGAACCTTAACATCCTCACCCCCTGTAATAAAAACTATCACGTCATCTGCATACGCAGACAGTGCTATCGTGGGACCCTTCGTTACACCTGGCACAAAGAAACCAGTAAGCTTCGCTCTTAAAAAACAAAGCATTGGTTCAATCGCCAGACTATATAACTGCCCTGAAATTGGGCATCCCTGCCTGATGCCCCTTTCGACAGGGATGGGGCAACTTAAACCACCACCCACCTTCACCATACACGAGGCTCCAGCATACAGTAAATTCACCCAAGACAGAAAAACATCCCCAAACCCAAAGGCTTTCATTATTTTAAACAAGTACTGGTGGTCCACACGATCAAAAGCCTTCTCCTGATCCAACGAAAGTAAACCCACATTTACATCAGACAGTTTACAAATGTCTAAAACATCTCTTATCAGAAACAAGTTGTCAACAATAGAGCGATCAGGTACACAGTAGGACTGGTCCTTGTGGATCAACAACCCCAGATACTCTTTCAACCTGTTTGAGAGACATTTAGAAACAATTTTATATTCTGCGCACAGCAAAGCAACAGGTCTCCAATTTTTTATGAGAGCCAAATCCCCCTTTTTTGGCAACAGTGAAAGCACTGCACGTTGACAGGATACAGGAAGAGAACCCTCATGAAAAGATTCACACATCACTTCATAAAAGTCCTCCCCAATAGACCCCCAAAAGTGCTTATAAAACTCAGATGGTAACCCATCGATGCCAGGGGCTCGGCCTGTTGAGAGCTGCATAACAGCTGTGGACAGCTCCTGCAGTGTAATGTCAGCGTCCAATGCGACTCTCTGCTCAGGTCCCAATTTAGGAAGACCATGTAACAACTGTTCAGTACACATAGAGTCACAATCCTCCGCCTTATAAAGGGACGAGTAGAAATCCACGGCATGTTGACGCATTTCAATATCATTCGTGGTCACCTTCCCATCAGGGAGACGAAGGCATACCATCTGTTTACGTTGAAATGTCGACTTTCCTAGGTTTAAAAAAAAAAAGCACTAGGAGCATCCATATCCTTGAGGGAAGCGAAACGAGACCTAATCAAGGCACCCTTCACTCTTTCATGCAGAAACGACCTCAGTTCATGTCTCTTGTCCTGTAAGTTCATGACTAGTCCAGGGTCATTCTGAGTGAGCAGCTTCAATTCAATAGATTTGATGTCCTGTTCAAGGGCCTTGATAGTCTCTTTAAATTCAGTTTGAGACAGAGCAGTATACTGTTGACAAAAACTCGTATTTGGGCCTTCCCAACCTCCCACCATTGTCTCAAGGACTCAAAATTCCCTTTTATACC